>NC_091992.1:11757401-11787401 GCF_044704955.1 Pristiophorus japonicus | reverse complement strand
CAGAAGCTATGTGGCCTCAGTGTCCCAATTTTGTTCAATAATTGTTCCTGTGAAGCACCTTTGCTACATTAAAGGTGCTCTAGTAATACAAGTTGTTGTTGTTGTTGTTGAAACAAAATGGAGTCGCGCTCCCTTAAAGGGACCCTGAGCCATCCATTCACCACGGATTAAAAAAAAAAATCAGGCAGTTAGTAAATCTCTGCACCGTGACCCTTTAATTGCTCCTGACCGAAAGAAGGCGGGGTGAATCCATGTTCCCGCTGAGCCAGGAGCCCCGAGGAAATTCAGGCGTTGATGTCAGTGGGGTCCAATGGACAGAGAACCCCGCGGGGGAGGGGAGGGAATGTGTGGGGGGGGAGGGGGAGGGGGGGTGACCTCTGTGCCCAAGTTCCTGTTACCCGTCCTCGAAGCGCAAAATTCCACCTCGGGAGTTTCGCATTCCATAAAACCTCCCCCTCGTCGTATCTATAGAAATGTCACGGAGCCCATCTGCTGTCAGCCAATGACGTGCCGCCATTTACGGTTGCCACGGAGGCAGGGGCAGCCATCGCCTGCTCGGAGATGGAGTTGGGGTGGGTGGAGGGATTGGGGAACGGGACAGACTCACAAACACCAGCTTCGCTGTGGTTTCGTGATGCTTTATTCCCAACGGGATCATTCCTTAGGAATTTCTGACAGTGATGTCCCACATGCAACTCCTGATGCCACTGCCCTGACCCAGATAATCTGTGTTTGTGATGTTGATTGAGGGATAAATATTGGCCCAGGATCCCGAGGATAACTCCCCTGCTCTTCTTCAAAAATAGTGCCCTGGGATCTTTTACGTCCACCTGAGCAGACAGGGCCTCAGTTTAACGTCTCTTCCGAAAGACAGCACCTCCGACAGTGTAGCACTCCCTCAGTACTGCACTGGGAGTGTCAGCCTAGATTTATGTGCTCAAGTCTTTGGATTGGGACTTGAACCTACAACCTTCTGACTGAAGAGGCGAGGGTGCTGCCCACTGAGCCACGGCTGACAAGTTATTGGCAATAAAAAAATTCCAGGTTCTTTGTCGATGTAGCTTAGCAACTAAGATACACAGTCAAATATATACATAACGAGAGGAAACATGCTTGTCTGACTTATTGGGATTCTATCTGGTAATAGAGCTTTTGGCACAAATAAGATCAAAGCAATCTTCCAGGCGCTGTTTGCAACAATTCAACCTGCGTATTTGGTTGTAAATGGTGCAGCACAAAGTAGTGAGGGACATGGTTGCTAACAACATCAAATGATGCGAATGAAACATCTTTCCTCTGCTCCATTTGGGGCTATCTATCAGCGACCTTTTAGCCGACTGAAAATGGAAATTGCAAGTGTCTGAAGGAGAGGAGCAAGTGAGATGACAAACGATTTGTTAAAAAAAAATAGAGTTTATTTTAAACCTCATGAAAGAATAAGACATGAACTGGTTTGTTCCCAATCTTCTTTATTTCTGGACCTGGGAATCGATTTAAAACGGGGCTTGCTTCGACGGGAAGCCCACTTTTTAAATTTCCCGCAAAGTCTTAGCCGTGGCTCAGTAAACAGCACTCTCGCCTCTTGAGTCGGAAGGTTGTGGGTTCAAGTCCCACTCCAGGGACTTGAGCACATAAATCTAGGCTGACACTCCCAGTGCAGTGCTGAAGGAATGCTGCACTGTCGGAGGTGCCGTCTTTCGGATGAGATGTTAAACTGAGGCCCCGTCTGTCCTCTCAGGTGATTTTGAGGAAGAGCAGGGGAGTTAGCCCCGGTGTCCTGGGGCCAATATTTATCCTTCAATCAACATCACTAAAAAAACAGATCATCTGGTGATTATCACATTGCTGTGTGTGGGAGCTTGCTGTGCGCAAATTGGCTGTCACGTTTCCCACATTACAACAGTGACTGCACTCCAAAAGTACTTCATTGGCTGTAAAGCGCTTTGCGACATCCGGTGGTCGTGAAAGGCGCTATATAAATGCAAGTCTTTTTCTCCTCCTCCTCCTCCAGAGCGAGATAACTAAAGGCCGAGAGATTCTGTCTTTTCCCGAGGGAGAGGCGAGTGATTCCGGATCTGCCTCCAGGAGAGCGGCGGATCGTGATGGCCGCTTAGCTCTGCACCAGCCAGCCTGAAGCTGTGTTCCCATGCCAGCTGCTACTGAGCTGGAAATCACAAGAACATGACAATTTAGGAGCAGAAGTAGGCCATTCGGCCCCTCGAGCCTGCTCCGCCATTCAATAAGATCATGGCTGACTTTCTACCTCAACTCCACTTTTCCGCCCGATCCCCTATTCCTTAATATCCAAAAATCTTATCGGTCTCCGTCTTGAATATACTCAAAGACTGAGCTTCCACTGTCCTCTGGGGTAGAAAATTCCAAAGATTCATCACCCTCTGAGTGAAAACATGTCTCCTCATCTCAATCATAAATGGCCGATCCCTTATTCTGAGACTGTGACCCCTGGTTCTAGACTCCCCAGCCCGGGGAAACATCCTCCCAGCATTTACCCTGTCAAGCCCTCTATGTATTTGATATGTTTCAATCAAATTAACTCTCATTCCACTTAACTCCAAAGAGTATCGGCCCATTCTACTCATTCTCTCTTCATTGGACAGGCCTCTCATCCCCGGGGTACCTCTCGGGTAGCAGGGCTCTCGTAAGAACATAATGCCTTGAGGCCCTGATGATTTTGCCTGGGTGTGTCTCAGAGTAACATTTTTATTTAAATAATGCCTGGGCAACACCCGCGAGAGATGTTTGGCTTTCTAATGCATGCTTCCCGCTACATTTACCAGAACGGTACCAGCGATAAGGGACTTCCAGTTTTGGTGGAGAGACTGCAGAAGCTGAGAGATCATTGGCCGAGAAATTTCCTGCCGGTGGCTGCCCACATTAGTAGCACTGGTGCGTTGGCGCTGCTTGCAAATTAACATTCGTCGAGTGCTAAACGTTCCGTGGAGGGCAGTGATCGCTGGTCTCAGCAGCAGGCCCATTGCAGCCTGGCTGCAGCATCATTGGAGCAGGAACAAGCACGGCTGCCATTTTACAAACCAGCGTGGCCCCTTTAAGCTAATGACCTCACTTATAGCCTTCACCAAAATTATGTCTACCGAGCCCCGAGCCAGAGGCACGTGTTGGAGGGGGGAGAGCGGGAAGTGTGCCCGCCGCCATTTTCTTCACGAGTTTGCCGGTAACTGGTGGCGGTAAGTAGCCAAATTCCCCCCCCCCCCCCATTCTCTTTACAGCTGAGAATATTCAGATGAGACGTTAAACCGAGGCCCTGTCTGCTCTCTCAGGTGGAGTTAAAAGATCCCATGACACTATTTCAAAGAAGAGCAGGGGAGTTATCCCCGGTGTCCTGGCCAATATTTATCTCTCAATCAGCATCACTAAAACAGATTATCTGGGTCATTATCACATTGCTGTGTGGGGGAACTTGCTATGTACAAATTGGTTGCTGCGATTCGCACAATACAACAGTGACTACACTCCAAAAGTACTTCATTGGCTGCAAAAGCGCTTTGGGACATCCTGAGGCTGTGAAAGGCGCTATATAAAACAAAAGAACATAAGAACATATGGGAATTAAGGGTTATGGGGAGCGGGTGGGTAAGTGGAGCTGAGTCCACGGCCAGATCAGCCATGATCTTGTTGAATGGCGGAGCAGGCTTGAGGGGCTAGATGGCCTACTCCTGTTCCTAATTCTTATGTTCTTATGTTTAATAGAGGTGTTCGAAATTTTGATGGAGTAGATAGGGAGAAACTTGTTTCCACTGACAGGAGGAATCAGTAACCAGAGGACACAGATTTTTGTCATTGGCAAAAAGAATCAGGAGGGAAAAGAGGAGATTTTTGTTTTACGCAGCGAGTTGTTGTGATCGGGAAGGCGCTGCCTGAAAGGGCGGGGGGAGCAGATTCAATAGAGACTTTCAAAAGGGAATTGGATATTACTTTAAAGGGAAAAGTGTTTGCAGGGCTTTGGGGAAAGAGCAGGGGGGAGTGGGACTAATTGGTAGCTCTTTCACAGAGCCAGCACAGGCATGATGGGCCGAATGGCCCCCTACTGTGCCGTGTCATTCTATTTACACAGCCAATAGTTGAGCAGATGAGGCGGCCAATCGCACAGCTACCAGCGCGGATCCCGCCAAGTCTGTAACCTCACGGGATCGGTGCACAAGCTGCGTCAATCCATCCTCCTGTTGGTTGGTGTTTCCTGCAGGCCGCCTGTGGCTGAGAGCGAGGGGGGTGGGGCGTCCAGCCCTTGCTAAAGGAATGTTAATGGGCACTGTACACTTAGGAAGACGAGAGAGCGAGGGAGATCGTATCGGGGGGGGGGGGGGAAAAGGAGCACTCAGTAATGTGCTTGACGAGCTCATCACATTGATCCCCATCAACGGCCCCCAGAGCCAAGTGGAAACGGTCGACTAACCCTTTGGTGAGCTTTCGAAGCCAGCGGCCTTCTGTCACTTGGCTTTATCGGTCGGTAACGTGAGCCAAGCACCGAATAACGTCAGGGCTGCGTGACTTTGTACTTCCGATTTCTCGGGCAAAGCACAAGGACACTTCAGCTGCCGCAGTGACGTTTGCAGAAATGTCCTAGTTACGTTCCAGCGCTAACCAGGAAGTGCTGCCGAGACCTTTGCGATGCTCTGGGGCAGAATGTCATTGTGCAAAGCTTATTCAGTAATGGAAACTGTCCCGTTGATGGAGCGGTGGAGGTGGAGGTGGGGGGATGCTGAGCACCTCAAGTCTCGTCGCCGAGAGCGCGCAGAAACCAAGCGCAGGCAGCGGAAGGAGCGTGCGGCAAACCAGACTCCCCACCCACCCTTTCCTCCCACCACTGTCTGTCCCACCTGTGACAGAGACTGTAATTCCTGTATTGGACTGCACAGTCACCTGAGAACTCACTTTTAGAGTGGAAGCAAGTCTTCCTCCATTTCGAGGGACTGTCTATGATGATGATGATGTTTTATACCACCTCCACGTTCCCCTCCAAGTCACACACCAATCCCGACTTGGAAGTATATCGGCCGTTCCTTCACCGTCGCTGGTTCAAAATCCCGGAACTGCCTAACAGCACTGTGGGAGCACCTTCACCACACGGACTGGAACGGTTCAAGAAGGCGGCTCACCACCACCTTCTCGAGGGCAATTAGGGATGGGCAATAAATGCCGGCCTTACCAGTGACGCCCATATCCCAGGAACAAATGTTTTTTTAAATTACCAGGATGGGTGTAAAACGGGCGCGGCACCCGATCTGGCCAGTTTCCCGAGGGGCATGTTTGCTAGATTCTGGGGCCCGCACTGATCATTTCCCCACCCTCACCTGGCGCACGTAGGCGAGCACTTTACAACGGGGATCGCTGGGGAATGAGCGGGAGCAGCAATCCAAGCCCCTCCACTGCCTTGAGACCTTGAAATGTAGGCCGTCACCCTGGGAGAGATCAGCTCAAATCAGGGCTCCAATGTGGTCTGAATGGCTCACTGTACTTAACAGGAGAGCTGGCAGTTCCTTTCCCCTCTGACCCTGTGGTCTGAGATGTGTGTGTGTGTGAAATATTTGATCAGTAAAACCTTTTCTCCGTCTTCGATTATGTAGTCAACCATTGTATCGGTGACTGGAGTAAGCCATTCAATAGCCATGATCTAATTGAATGGCGGAGCAGGCTCGAGGGAGCTGAATGGCCGAGGTATGGACTTCACGGATTATATCCAGATCTGTATGTAGCTGGGGACGGCAGCAACAACTTGCATTTATATAGCGCCTTTCGCATAGCAAAATGTCCCTACAGAACGGAGCTCAGCAGTCTGGGATCCGATACCTATTGGGTTGTTTAGAACAAGGTCTGTTGGCCCCTGAGTTGCTTACAGGCTGAGGGTGAGGGGGATTGCTATCTGGCACGTCACCTGGTTGGCCTCAGTGCCCCTGGGGCAGGGGGAGGGGGAGTCAGCCAGAGCTCCCCAATTGAGATCCAAAGAAAGTGCATCAACATCCGGCAAGGAGAAAAACGGGCATAATTGTGATACTCCCTATGGTTGAATAGTCTTGTTTAGATGTCTAGTATTGTATATTTAGAGTAACCACTTTGCTATGGTTTTGGACCATAACCCAGGTCTGTGGGGGGGGGGGGGGGGTTGTAGGGGAGAAGAACGTTAGAACAATGCATTAATATACTTTTTAGAGAAAGGCTGAATAGGCTGGGACTCTTCTCTCTAGAAAAGAGAAGGCTGCGAGGTGATCTGATAGAGATTTTTTAAATATTCAAGAGGATCGATAGGATAGACATAGTTTCCACTTGCGGGGGGAGACCAGAACTAGGGCATCATAAATTTAAGAGAGTCACTAATACACCCTATAGGAAATTCAGGAGAAACTTTGTTACCCAGAGAGAGGTGAGAATGTGGGACTCGCTACCACAGGGAGCGGTTGAGGGAGAATAGTATCGATGCGTTTAAGAGGAAG
This sequence comes from Pristiophorus japonicus, assembly GCF_044704955.1. NCBI lineage: Eukaryota > Metazoa > Chordata > Chondrichthyes > Pristiophoridae > Pristiophorus > Pristiophorus japonicus. Next base: position 11,780,934 of record NC_091992.1, on the reverse strand, counting down.
CGAGATAAGCACATGAGGGAGAAGGAAATAGAGGGTTATGCTGATAGGGTTAGAAGAATATAAAAGTAGGGAAGTCTTGTTACAATTATACAGTGCGTTGGTGAGGCCACACCTGGAGTACTGCGTACAGTTTTGGTCTGCTTATTTAAGGAGAGATATACTTGCATTGGAGGCAGTTCAGAGAAGGTTCACGAGGTTGATTCCTGAGATGAAGGGGTTGTCATATGAAGAAAGGTTGGGCCTATACTCATTTGGCGTTTAGAAGAATGAGAGGTGATATTGTAATGTATAAGATTGTGAGGGGGCTTCACAGGGTAGATGCAGAGAGGATGTTTCCCCTCGTGGGGAAATCTAGAACTAGGGGACATAGTTTCAGAATAAGGGGTTGCCCATTTAATATGGAAATCAGAAGGAATTTCTTCTCTGAGGATCGTGAATCTTTGGAATTCTCTACCCCAGAGAGTTGTGGAGTCTGGGTCAGTGAGATGGAGATGGACAGATTCTTGAACTTTAGGGTTATGGGGAGCGGGCGGGAAAGTGGAGCTGAGGCCAAGATCAGATCAGCCATGATCTTATTGAATGGCGGAGCAGGCTCGAGGGGCCAAATGGCTGACTCCTGCTCCTATTTCTTATGTTCTTTTGAAGAGGGGTGGGAAGAGGCTAGAACGGAGTGTAAACGCTGGCATGGACAGTCGGGCTGAATGGCCTGTTTCTGTGCTGTAATATTCCGTGGTGGGAGCGCACAGTAAAAATTTGTATTAGTACATTTACAAATGGTACATGGCGCATTTGTGACACATCACCCTGGCAACAGGAGATTGACACATGCTGCCATCAAGGACACACCGTTGACTGGTCCCCTGCAAGCTTTGCCTGTCACGAACAATCTCCCGTTAAATCCTGGCTTTGTTAAGACGTTCCAGCCTTTATGAACAGGATTACTGTACGTCCTGTACAAATTCCGGCTGTGTACTGGCATGGATTTAGAGGTCTATAAATAAAGCTTGTTGCAATAAACTTGTCAAAATCTCACTCAAAAGCACAATGCAAGTTGACTCATGAGTTCCCATTACCTGAGCTGTTTGTCAAAAAACAAACCCAATTTAATTTTATTTGATGTGTTCCTTTTCCTCATTATCTCCTGTTTGTAGCTTCTGGGAATAATGTGATTCTGTCTCGGAGACCACAGTCACTGCTGCCGATCCCAGCCCTCCAGCTGAGAGGCAACACAGCTCTGTGGCAGCCACCAATTCTACCCCTTTCTGTTCAGGTTGTGAGGATAGGAGACAACTGCAAGAAGAAAGACAGACTTGCATTTAGATAGCAACTTTCACGACCACCGGACGTCTCAAAGCACTTTACAGCCAATGAAGTACTTTTGGAGTGTAGCCACTGTTGCAATGTAGGAAACGCAGCAGCCAATTTGCGCACAGCAAGCTCCCACAAACAGCAATGTGATCATGACCAGATAATCTGTTTTTTTGTTATGTTGATTGAGGGATAAATATTGGGCCAGGACACCGGGGGGATAACTCCCCTGCTCCTCTCTGCACTAGTGCCATGGGATCTTTTACGTCCACCTGAGAGAGAAGACGTCCCATCTGAAAAGCGGCACTTTCGACAGCGCAGCACTCCCTCAGCATGGCACTGGAGTGTCAACCTAGATTTTTGTTTGTGCTCAAGACCCTTGAACCCACGACCTTCTGCCGCAGAGGCGAGAGTGCTACCCACTGAGCCTCGGCTGACACACGAGGGAGGTAGATCGAGTTGGAAAACTCTATCAAAGAGCTGGCACAGGCACGATGGGCTGAATGGCCTCCTTCTGTGCTGTAAGATTCTGTGTCACCTTGAGTCAGGTGAGGCGAGGTTTGAGCCCTGAGGATAATTGGGCTGACGCACTCAGTTCCCATTTTAAAGTGGTACATTCTGCCCTACTTTTTTATATCTGATGGATGTAAAAAAAAAAAATCTTCCCATATTTCTTGTTGGCTTTTCCCCGGGCCCCCGTTTATACTGCCACAGGACACTTGGATAAAACAAGCTTGATTGCACAGCACGCCATGAACACAGAGACACCAACAACAACAACAAATTGCATTTATATAGCGTGGTAAAACATCCCAAGGCGCTTCACACGAGCGATTGTCGAACAAAACTTGGCACTCTTTTGGAGTGTAGTCACTGGAGCAATGTGGGAAAGAGCGCAGCCAATTTGCGCACAGCAAGCTCCCACAAACAGCAATGGGATAATGACCAGATAATCTGTTTTTTTTGTTATGTTGATTGAGGGATAAATATTGGCCCCGGGACACCGGAAATAACTCCCCTGCTCCTCTTTGCAATAGTGCCACGGGATCTTTTACGTCCACCTGAGAGAGCAGACGTCCCATCCGAAAAGCGGCACCTCCGACAGTGCAGCACTCCCTCAGCCCAAAACAGGAACGGTAGCATCGCGGTTATATTACTGGACGACTAATCGGTTCAAATTCCACCACGGCATTTAAATTCAGTTAATTAAATGAATCTGGAATGAAAAGACTAATAATGGCGACCATAAAACTACCAGATTGTGGTTTAAAACCCAGCTGGTTCGCTAGTGTCCTTTAGGGAAGGAAATCTGCTGCCCTTACCCGGTCTGGCCGATATGTGACTCCAGACCCACAGCAATGTGGTTGACTCTTAACTGCCCTCTGAAATGACCCAGCGAGACACCCAGTTGTACCGAACACCGTGTTGGCTCACCGCCTTCTCGAGGGCAATTGTGGGGTGGGCCATAAATACTGGTGACGGCCACATCCCGTGAACAAATAAAGAAAGGAGATATTTAAGGGCAGGTGTGAAACGAGCCCCATGTGGGAACGAGAAAGTCGAGCCCTCTGGCTGTTTGTGTTAACACTTGTCTGATTGTGTCTTTTGTTTTTTCTCCCTCCCCTCCCCTCCCCTCCCCCCGCCCTCCCCCAACAGGTAGAATGTAAGAAAGCACAGCCTAAAGAAGTAATGTTCCCCCCAGGAACTCGAGGTCGTGCCCGGGGGTTACCGTACACCATGGACGCATTCATGCTGGGAATGGGAATGCTGGGTAAGGCCTTGACTCCAATTTGCGCGGGGGGGGGGGGGAGGGGAGTGGGAGTGAGGGGGAGGGGTGGGGGTGCGGGGAATGGGGGAGAGGGGTCGGGGATTGGGGGAGGGGGCGGGGAGTGGGGAATGGAGGGGGTGGGGGGGGGGGTTTGATCGCTGGAAGTTTCCTGAGGAGATTCAGTAGGATTTTTTTGTTCTACCAAAGGTGTAAAATGGATGAATTAATCAGCGTGGAGCTTGAACGATATAATTAATGTTGCCAGAGTGAACACGCTGATTAATCCAGGCTGAATTTCGAAGTTAAATGAATGGAATTAATATTTAAGGTTGGAAATTTATTTACTGGGGACAGAGGGAAAATCTCAAGTCTATTAATCTTAATTTCTCTTGATTCATTTCTTCTACCCGCCACCTCACCCTCTGAAGGTGTTCACCAACACCCAAGGTAAAGTCCGATGGGCAATAGCCTTTCCGGTATCTCAACCAAATGACCCTCTTCACGTGTGACCCTGGATAAATGAATGCTGTTAGGCTCTTCAACCGTGCAAGGCATCACAGTCGAGCCTGATCCTGCCCAGAGACATCCACCATTCAGCTGGAATCCCTGGGTGGTCACAGACGATTCCCTTCTCCCCGGGCACTCGCTCGTTCGCTCTCTCTCTCTCTGCCCCCTCTCCACTGCTGCACCCCGCCCCCCCCCCCCCCCCCCCAGATCCACAGTTCAGGAGTTCTCAGGCCAACCATACCGCCCCAATTGAAATCAGCTAATTCAGCACAGACTCAGTTTGACAATTGGCGTTGTGACTCTGTGCCCTTAAATCGAGGTGTATAAAATTATGAGGGGCCTAGATAGAGTGGATAGGAAGGACCTATTTCCCTTAGCAGAGGGGGTCAACATCCAGGGGACATAGATTTAAAGTAATTGGTAGGTAGCTTAGAGGGGAAATGTCTTCACCCAGAGGGTGGTGGGGGTCTGGAACTCACTGCCTGAAGGGGTGGTAGAGGCAGAAACCCTCACCACCTGGATGTGCACTTGAAGTGCCGTAACCTACAGACCTAGAGCTGGAAATTGGGCTTAGGCTGTCGGCCGGCATGGACACGATGGGCCGAAATGGCCTCCTTCCGTGCTGTGAATTTCTCTGGTTCTATGAATATCTGAGCTGGGACAAGTTGTGCCCAAGGCTGCTGGATGTTTACGTGCTGTTGGTGGGTAAAGAGTTCAGCGCAATCGGTCCACGGGGGACAAAGCTCTCCGAAGGTTCTCTTGCTGATGGCGAGACTCGGGGGAAATTTTCTAGACTCTGATATTCTGCTCGTCGGTCATTGCCATAGCAACTCTCCAGACTCTGCTCCGATCCGGAGAAAGGTGGAAGTGTTAAACGTCGCCTGGAAGTCCGATTGGACCTGGGGCCAAGAGGCCGAGCTCTTGGTCAAAATTAGTGAGGGTCGTTAATTTGGCCTGGTGCCCGTGTCATAGAGTCAGAGAACAGACGGGTCTCCCAAGGCCTCGAGTCCCAGAGTTGTCACTCACATCTGTCTGTTGTAGTTGGGGGTGGGGGGGATTTATTTGGTGTGTTCCTGACTGACATTTTCAATGGAACACTTAATGAAAGAGGTGCATTTTACCTTGGGTTGTAAAAAAAACAAACAATTGCATATTATTCCTGTCTCTTCCCCACCCCGCCTACACACACTTAATGCTACTCGCTCAGCAGACACCTGGCGGGCAGGTATTTAAAATCGCCCCGGCTCTTACCTGTCCGAAAGCCGCCTTGAACGCAACCTCTGCGATTTTAACCTGCTCTCCTGAGCCAGGCAGCAAGAACAGGTTCCCGGAGCCTTCATTACATCTGACATAATTGAGACCCGACTGTAATTTTAACTCAGGCCTGAGCGGGCAATCCACTTGGAGTTAAAATCGGGGCATGTAGTGATTCTATTGGCTAATGGCAGCAATTAACCCTTTCCTGTTCGCAGCTTTAAAAGGGAGTGGCGGGGGGGGGAGGGGGGGTGGGATAAGCAACTGGGAAAACCTGGCAGCAGTACTCAGAACCTGAGGGCTTCGTACTTTGAATTCCTCCATGGGGTTTTGATTGGATAATCAATTCAGGCCTGGTGCCCCACTAGGCCTTCCTGTCCAAACTCCTAATGCCCCTAAAGCTTTCAAGTCACTGCTGATGTTTTCTGCCGTGAGCAAATCCAGTAGTTCAGCTTACCACATATCCGGATTCTCGAGGACGTCTGTACCGTGTTGTTGAGGGGAATTGGAAGAGAGCGACACCATGGAGGCAAGAGCAGAATGTGAACATCCTTCCTCTCTGCGATGTCCGAGGATCGGTTGATAGCACTCTTGAGTACAGAAGGTCGTGGGTTCAGGGCCCACGCCGGGGTTGGAGCCCCTGATCTGGGCTGACAATCCAGTGTGGTACTGAGGCAGCAGTGGCAGGGCTAGGTTTGGCCAGTGGAGGTGGGGGGGGGTCGAAGGTCGAACTTGAGAGTTGGCTGACTTGGCAAGAATGGGACCGAGATGGGAACTGCGGGGAGGCTCTCCAAAGTCCGCAGACTTGCAGGCTGGAGATGAGAGATGGAGGCCAGCGGGAGCAAAATGGAGGTGGGTCTCCAAAGCCTTGTTGGCCGACCTCAAAGGGCTGGCTGGGGGTGTGGGTGGGGGGGAGGGGGGGGGGGGGGTGACCTTGCTCACTGGCTCTGCCACAGCTGAGCGAGGTGTTGCATTGTTAGAAACATTCAGGCTCGTGTAAATAACCTTTAGGGTGTCAGAAGAATGAGATGTGCATGTGGGAGAACGCTGCAGCCCTCTTTTCCCAGTTTGGTCCCGTTCATTTTGTTGAATCGCGAGGAATTACTGTGGCGATGTTGGTCAATGAGCATTTAAACACATTCGTACGGTAGTGCGAGACTTGAGCACAAAAAAAAACAGGCTGACCCTCCCAGTGCAGTACCGAGGGAGTGCCGCACTGTTGGAGGTGCCGTCTTTCGGATGAGACGTTAAACCGAGGCCCCGTCTGCCCCCTCGGTGGACCTAAACAATCCCACAGCCACTATTTCGAAGATGAGCAGGGGAAATTTCTCCCCGGTGTCTTGGCAAATATTTTAGCCCTCAACCAACACCACTTAAAAACAGATTAACATGGGCTTGACTTGAGCCTAGATTCCAGAGGTGAAAGAGCATTGTGCTAACTTGTGGGGGGTGGGGAGAGGCGAGCTTCTTTTATGAAATCATTTGGGAAAAAAAAAAATAGGACAGTCGATTTTGAATTCACTTTGAATTAAAACAGCTGCCACAAAACAAATCCCGGCGTGGACACGATGGGCCGAAATGGCCTCCTTCCGGGCTCTAAACCTCTATGATTCTATGAAAATCCTTCCTGAAGCATAAAATACTTGCTTGTATTGTGAAACCTTTGTGAGGCCCAAGCGTTCCCTGCTGTATAATGTGACAAAGTGCCCACGGGGGTCTTTCTCCCCTCCCCTTCGGCAAATTGTATTGACCGTGCGACCCTTGACCTCTCCCCCTCCCCCTCCCCACCCCAACCCCCCCCCACCTTGCTCTCGGTTCCCAAGGACAGACAGACGCGCGAGGATCACTTGGCCCTTCCCCTGAGTGCTCTCTGCGTCAGGGAGGATAATTACTGTGAGATTGACTGTTCACAGAAAGTACTGGAGCAAAAATAAATCAATTGCTCGATGCCAAATCGTGGGGGGGGGGGGGTGGAGGGGGAAATCAGAAAGGCGGCTAATGGAAGTGGTGGGAAGGTCGTCACAACCATGATTTGGCTCTTGATGAAGCATCCTTGCAGGCGCGCGCTAATGTGTTGCTGATCTTGGAGTGGGCCAATTTGGCCCTGCAGAGGTCAGGGCTCGGTGGAGCGGAGCAGGGCAATATAGCAGTAAATGAGCAGGAAAATTGATGTAATGTTATGTTAGCGATTTGGAGCGTCGCCGGGCCGACTCAGTGAGAACTGCGTAGCGGAGATGAGACTTAGCGCAGGTGGCCATTGGCCACCTGACCTCTCACCCTGTGCCACTAGACTGCGACCCCCCCCCCCCACTCTGCCTCAATGTCATTGAGCAAACCCGTGTAATAACTTAAAGTGGGGGGGGGCTCGCCCTCTACTGGGCCCATTCCACCATTCACTTCGATCATGGCTGATCTGTACCTCAAGCCCCATTTTAGCCGCCTTTGTTCCAGATCCCCTTGATACACTTGCCTAACAAAAATCTATTGAACACAGTCTTAAGATCGTGGCGGAGGAGCAGCAAGAGATGGTGGCGGAGGTGCGGCGAATGAGGGTACGGGGCCCAGAAGAGACGAGGGCCCAGGGGCAGCACGGGCCCAGCCCACACTGATATATGTGTGAGCGCACTGGGTCCGTGCAGCAGAGCAGGTCTCCAGTCGTCCTGGTTAATCCTTGCCACTGGATAAAGGCCGGGCTCTGTCAAGCCCCGTGTGGTGGCTGATGTGCAACGGTCACCCCACGTTAAAAAAATCCACGCACAGGCATCTCCCACCCCCTCAATTGGAGTTCAGGACTGGAACATCGGGTCCTTCATTGAAACATCTGTGAACTCGTGTGGAAGCAAGTCATCCTCGTTCGAGGGACCGCCTATGATGATGAATTTTACCAGTTGACCCCCTCTCCCCCCACCCCCCCACCCCCCACAGCCTATTGGGGGAGAGAGTACCAGATATCCACTGCTCTTCTGTCGCTCGTGATCTGAGTCTGCTTTTAAGTAACAGTCGCAGTTAGACCACACTTTGGAGCACTGTGACCAGTTCTGGTCGCCACTGGAGAGGGTGCAAACCTGATTTACAAAGGATGATACCACAACTGCGAGGGTACACCTATCTGGAAAGGATGAACAGACTGGGTCTCTTTGCTCATGAAAAGCAAAGACTGAAGGGGTGACCTAATGGGGGCCTTCAAAATTATGAAAGGTTTTGATAGAGTGGACACAGAGAGAATGTTTCCACTTGTGGGGAAGAGAATAACTAGAGGCCATCAATATAAGATAGTCACCGAGAAATCCAATCGGGAATTCAGGAGAAACCTCTTTACCCAGAGTGCGGTGAGAATGTGGAACTCGCTGCCACCGGGAGTGGTTGAGGCGAATAGTATCGATGCATTTAAGGGGAGGCTGGACAAGCGTATGAGGGCGAAGGGAATAGAGGGTTATGCTGATAGATTTAGATGAGGAAAGACGGGAGGAGGCTCGAGTGGGGCATAAACGCCGGCATGGACTGGTTGGGCCGAATGGCCTGTTTCTGTGCCGTATATCCAATGTAACTCTATGCAAGCTTAATGCACTCAGTTCAGACGAGCTCCCCTTTCAGAACTCACCCATGCCCTCGGAATAACTGTGGGTTCCCCGGCTGAGCCGCACACACCAGGAGAGTCCCAGGTTTGGCCCCCTCCCCTCCCCTCGCAGTGCTGGCCGCATTCCATGACCACTGGCCCACTGGGCAGGGGTCCTTATCCCTTGCTGTAACTGCGAGCATTCAAATCCACATGGGGCAGGACACACTCGGCCGTGCCCCCCCCCCCCCTCCCGCCAAGCTGACCCACGGACTCCGGCCACTTGGATGTCGGTGACCACCGCGGGATTGTTAAGTTTATCAACGGAGTCCACGGCCGTGGATCAGTGGGCAACACCCTCGCCTCTGAGTCAGAAGGTTGTGGGTTCAAGTCCCACTCCAGGGACTTGAGCACAAAATTCTAGGCTGACACTCCCAGTGCAGTGCTGAGGGAGTGCTGCCTTTCAGCACTGCACTGAAGGAGTGCCAACCCAGGCCCCGTCTGCCCTCTCAGGTGGACGTAAAAGATCCCATGGCCACTATTTCGAAGAAGAGCAGGGGAGTTATCCCCGGTGTCCTGGGGCCAATATTTATCCCTCAAACAACATCACTAAAGCAGATTATCTGGCGATTATCACATTGTTGTGTGTGGGAGCTTGCCGTGCGCAAATTGGCTGCTGCCTTTCCCACAATACAACAGCGACTACACTCCAAAAGTACTTCATTGGCTGTAAAGCGCTTTGAGACTTCCGATGGTCGTGAAAGGCGCTACATAAATGCAAGTCCTTCTTCAGGAAGGGAGTAGAGACGGAGGAGAGAGAATTGACGAGGTGGATAAAAGCTGCAGCGTTGGGTGGAAGTGTTAAATGCTGAGACCGGCTGCACAGGCCGGGATTGTATTCCCTCGAGTACACAAGATTAAGGGGCGATCTAATTGAGCTGTTAAAGATGATTAAAGGAGTTGATAGCGCAGAGAGAGAGAAACTATTTCCTCTGGTGGTGGGAGCCCAGAATAAGGGGGAATAAGCTTAAAATTCGAGCTCGACTGTTCAGGGGGTGATGTCAGGAAGCACGTCTTCACACAAAGGGCAGTGGGAATCTGCAACTCTCTTTGAAAATGTCAAAACTGACTATGACAGATTCTTACTAAAGCAAAATATTGCGGTTGTTGGAATCTGAAATAAAACCAAAAAATGCTGGAAATACTCAGCGGGTCGGGCAGCATCTGTGGAGACCCTTCGCCAGAACTGGAGAATGTTCGAAATGAACAGATTCTGAAGAAGCACCGAAAGCGGGAGGAAAGAACATAAGGGAAGGTCTGTGATAGGGTGGAAGGCAGGAGAGATTAGAGAGACAACAGGTGGTGGGCCGAATTGAGATGGTAATGACAGAAGTTAGAAAAAGATGAGTCTGGGTAGGGTGTGAATGATGGAATAATGATCAGTTGTCAGTCGTGACGGAGGAACGGCGAGAGATCGTGACGGAGGAACGGCGAGAGATCGTGGTGGAGGAGAATCGAGAGATCGGGGCGGAGGAGCGGCGAGAGATCGGGGCGGAGGAGTATCGAGAGATCGTGGCGGAGGAGCGGCGAGAGATCGTGGCGGAGGAGCGGCGAGAGATCGTGGCGGAGGAGTATCGAGAGATCGGGGCGGAGGAGCGGCGAGAGATCGGGGCGGAGGAGCGGCGAGAGATCGGGGCGGAGGAGCGGCGAGAGATCGGGGCGGAGGAGCGGCGAGAGATCGGGGGCGGAGGAGCGGCGAGAGATCGGGGGCGGAGGAGCGGCGAGAGATCGGGGGCGGAGGAGCGGCGAGAGATCGGGGGCGGAGGAGCGGCGAGAGATCGGGGGCGGAGGAGCGGCGAGAGATCGGGGGCGGAGGAGCGGCGAGAGATCGGGGGCGGAGGAGCGGCGAGAGATCGGGGGCGGAGGAGCGGCGAGAGATCGGGGGCGGAGGAGCGGCGAGAGATCGGGGGCGGAGGAGCGGCGAGAGATCGGGGGCGGAGGAGCGGCGAGAGATCGGGGGCGGAGGAGCATCGAGAGATCGTGGCGGAGGAGCGGCGAGAGATCGTGGCGGAGGAGAATCGAGAGATCGGGGCGGAGGAGCGGCGAGAGATCGGGGCGGAGGAGCATCGAGAGATCGTGGCGGAGGAGAGGCGAGAGATCGGGGGCGGAGGAGCGGCGAGAGATCGGGGGCGGAGGAGCGGCGAGAGATCGGGGCGGAGGAGCGGCGAGAGATCGTGGCGGAGGAGCGGCGAGAGATCGTGGCGGAGGAGCGGCGAGAGATCGGGGGCGGAGGAGCGGCGAGAGATCGGGGCGGAGGGGCGGCAAATGAGACTACGGGGCCCAGAAGAGCCGGGGGCCCAGGGGCAGCACGGGCCAGCCCACACTGCGATATGTGCATGCTAGGTCCGTGCAGCAGAGCAGGTCTCCAGTTGTCCTGGTTAACCCTTGCCATTAGAGAAAGGCCGAGCTCTGTGAACCCATGTGGAAGCAAGTCATCCTCGTTCGAGGGACCGCCGATGATGATGATGATGATAATTACCAGCTGCCATGGGAAACAGAGAGAGAGAAAAAATACATAAGATCTTGTACATCCATTCAGATAGATTCTTGTTAGGTAAGGAATACAGAAGCAAGGTGGGTAAATGGAGTTAAGATACAGATCAACCGTGATTTAAGTGAGTGCAGGGACAGGCACGAGGGGCTGAATGGCCTCCCCCTGTCCCTAAATACACTCTGTCTGAAACGCTCGGGCCGGCTTTGTCAGGCAGCCCTGCCTCGGAGAAGAGGGTCTGCAAGTCTACTTCATTAACTTCACATTAGTTCCACAAGGTTTGCTGAGATGCAGTGAGAAAGCAATTTCAACAGGGTGCAATTTGCCGGGACTCAGTTGTCACATTTGCAGGTGTCTCCGGTTTGACAACTCGCACAGAAAGGTGAGGGATTTAGAATTAGGGCTCCCAGCTTGTGGGCTTTTCACACGTCCGTACGTAATAGACATCCAGGATTCTGAAACTACTTGAAATTGCATTGGGAGGAGTGTTAATGTCTTAACTGTATAGAGAATGGATGAAGGAATATGATGTGCGGATCTAGGGCAAAGGATGAGAGTCGGCATCTGTAGCCTCTTCCGAATCTCCCCCCCCCCCTTCCCCCCCACACTCCACCTCACCACCCCTATTCTCTCCCCCCCCCCCCCTTCCCCCCCACACTCCACCTCACCACCCCTATTCTCTCCCCCCCCCCCTTCCCCCCCACACTCCACCTCACCACCCCTATTCTCTCCCCCCCCCCTTCCCCCCCACACTCCACCTCACCACCCCTATTCTCTCCCCCCCCCCCCTTCCCCCCCACACTCCACATCACCACCCCTATTCTCTCCCCCCCCCCCCCCCCCACCCTCTCATTGTGTTGGGGCACAGAGCCCCAGGCACTGGGATCGCTCCAGTTGCTTCATGTGTGAACCTACATTGCGACAGACTGCGTGCAACTCTGGTCGCCATATTGTTGGGGCACAGGAGAGGGTGCAATAAAGATCAACAAGGACGATACCGGAACTGCGAGAAAAGGATGAACAGGCTTGGGTCTCGTTTCACTTGAAAAGAGAAGGCTGAGGGGTGACCTCATCGAGGTCTTGAAAACCATCAAAGGTTTTGATAGAGTGTTTCGACTTGTGGGGAAGAGCAAAACGAGAGGCCATCAATATAAGATAGACACCAAGAATTCTAAGAGAGAATTCAGGGGAAACTTCTTTATCCAGAGGGTGGTGAGAATGTGGAACTCGCTGCCACAGGGAGTGGTTGAGGCGAATTTAGACGCATTTAAGGGGAGGCGAGACAAGCAAATGGGGGAGAAGGGAATAGAGGGTTGTGCTGATAGATTTAGATGAGGAAAGACGGGAGGAGGCTCGAGTGGAACATAAACGCCGGCCTGGACTGGTTGGGCCGAATGGCCTGTTTCTGTGCCGTATGTCCGATGTAATCCTATTCCTTGATGTATCTCAGTGAGCCTCAGCCCCGCCGGGAGTCACTTCCGCAATTTCTGCACGCCAGACATCGGAGGCCTGTTTTGTTGTGTGCCCGCTGATGCCTCACTCCCCAGCAGAAAAGGCGAAATGTCAGATGGCCTCCTCTCGGTTGGAATCACCTTTACCAGCAACAATGGTTGAGGTCAGCCAGAGAGAGCATTTCCTGCTGCTGTGCGTGACACTCCCTCCCAACACCTTGCTCCACCATCCTGGGCATCGCTGGCAATCACCAAGCCATTCCAGCTCTAACTGGAAGGACCATCCCATTCATCATTAACCCACTCTAATCCCCACGGCTGTGAATGTTATTTCTGCGCTCCCTGCGAGACACCAACAGGTCAGCCTTCTTAGAGAGCTTCATAAATTCAGCACATTAAAAATACTAATAAACAGAAGGACAATAATATTTAACTTATTGAAGTGTTATTTAGCAATCTACTTGAATCTCTCTCTTGGCCACAATTGTCCATCATTCTCTTTCCCCGTCTCTCTCTCTCTCACTCCCTCGCCCGTCTCTCTCTCTCTCTCTCTCGCTCCCTCGCCCGTCTCTCTCTCTCTCTCTCTCTCTCGCTCCCTCGCCCGTCTCTCTCTCTCTCGCTCCCTCACCCGTCTCTCTCTCTCTCTCGCTCCCTCACCCGTCTCTCTCTCTCTCTCTCTCCCTCGCCCGTCTCTCTCTCTCTCTCTCTCGCTCCCTCGCCCGTCTCTCTCTCTCGCTCCCTCGCCCGTCTCACACTCTCTCGCTCCCTCGCCCGTCTCACACACTCTCGCTCCCTCGCCCGTCTCTCTCTCGCTCCCTCGCCCGTCTCTCTCTCTCGCTCCCTCGCCCGTCTCTCTCTCGCTCCCTCGACCCTCTCTCTCTTGCTCCCTCGCCCGTCTCTCTCTCTCTCGCTCCCTCGCCTGTCTTTCTCGCTCCCTCGCCCATCTCGCTCTCTCTCGCTCCCTCGCCCATTTCTCTCTCGCTCCCTCGCCCATTTCTCTCTCGCTCCCTCGCCCATCTCTCTCTCGCTCCCTCGCCCATCTCTCTCTCTCTCGCTCCCTCGCCCATCTCTCTCTCGCTCCCTCGCCCATCTCTCTTCCTCCCTCGCCCATCTCTCTCGCTCCCTCGCCCATCTCTCTCTTGCTCCCTCGCCCATCTCTCTCGCTCCCTCGCCCATCTCTCTCGCTCCCTCGCCCATCTCTCTCGCTCCCTCGCCCATCTCTCTCGCTCTCTCGCTCCCTCGCCCGTCTCTCTCTGTCTCGCTCCCTCGCCCGTCTCTCTCTGTCTCGCTCCCTCGCCCGTCTCTCTCTGTCTCTCTCCCTCGCCCGTCTCTCTCTCTCCCTCGCCCGTCTCTCTCTCTCCCTCGCCCGTCTCTCTCTCTCCCTCGCCCGTCTCTCTCTCTCCCTCGCCCGTCTCTCTCTCTCCCTCGCCCGTCTCTCTCGCTCCCTCGCCCGTCTCTCTCTCTCTCGCTCACTCGCCCGTCTCTCTCGCTCCCTCGCCCGTCTCCCTCTCTCTCTCGCTCCCTCGCCCGTCTCTCACTCTCTCGCTCCCTCGCCCGTCTCACTCTCTCGCTCCCTCGCCCGTCTCTCTCGCTCCCTCGCCCGTCTCTCTCTCTCTCGCTCCCTCGACCCTCTCTCTCTCGCTCCCTCGCCCGTATCTCTCTCTCTCTCGCTCCCTCGACCGTCTCTCTCTCTCTCTCGCTCCCTCGCCCGTCTCTCTCTCTAACGCTCCCTCGCCCGTCTCTCTCTCGCTCCCTCGCCCATCTCTCTCTCGCTCCCTCGCCCGTCTCTCTCTCTCGCTCCCTCGCCCGTCTCTCTCTCGCTCCCTCGCCCGTCTCTCTCTCTCGCTCCCTCGCCCGTATCTCTCTCTCTCTCGCTCCCTCGCCCGTCTCTCACTCTCTCGCTCCCTCGCCCGTCTCTCTCTCGCTCCCTCGCCCGTCTCTCTCTCGCTCCCTCGCCCGTCTCTCTCTCGCTCCCTCGCCCGTCTCTCTCGCTCCCTCGCCCGTCTCTCACTCTCTCGCTCCCTCGCCCATTCTCTCTCTCGCTCCCTCGCCCGTCTCTCACTCTCTCGCTCCCTCGCCCGTCTCTCTCTCGCTCCCTCGCCCGTCTCTCTCTCTCTCGCTCCCTCGCCCGTCTCTCACTCTCTCGCTCCCTCGGCCATCTCTCTCTCGCTCCCTCGCCCGTCTCTCGCTCCCTCGCCCGTCTCTCTCTCGCTCCCTCGCCCGTCTCTCACTCTCTCGCTCCCTCGCCCGTCTCTCTCTCGCTCCCTCGCCCGTCTCTCACTCCATCGCCTGTCTCTCTCTCGCTCCCTCGCCCGTCTCTCGCTCCCTCGCCCCTCTCTCGCTCCCTCGCCCGTCTCTCTCTCGCTCCCTCGCCCGTCTCTCTCTCTCTCTCGCTCCCTCGCCCGTCTCTCTCTCTCTCTCTCGCTCCCTCGCCCGTCTCTCTCTCGCGCCCTCGCCCGTCTCTCTCTCTCTCGCTCCCTCGCCCGTCTCTCTCTCTCTCTCTCGCGCCCTCGCCCGTCTCTCTCTCTCTCGCTCCCTCGCCCGTCTCTCTCTCTCTCGCTCCCTCGCCCGTCTCTCTCTCGCGCCCTCGCCCGTCTCTCTCTCTCTCTCTCGCGCCCTCGCCCGTCTCTCTCTCGCGCCCTCGCCCGTCTCTCTCTCTCTCGCTCCCTCGCCCGTCTCTCTCTCTCGCTCCCTCGCCCGTCTCTCTCTCGCGCCCTCGCCCGTCTCTCTCTCGCGCCCTCGCCCGTCTCTCTCTCGCGCCCTCGCCCGTCTCTCTCTCGCGCCCTCGCCCGTCTCTCTCTCGCGCCCTCGCCCGTCTCTCTCTCTCTTGCTCCCTCGCCCGTCTCTCTCTCTCTTGCTCCCTCGCCCGTCTCTCTCCTCTTGCTCCCTCGCCCGTCTCTCTCTCGCTCCCTCGCCGTCCTTCTCTCTCTCGCTCCCTCGCCGTCTCTCTCTCTCTCGCTCCCTCGCCGTCTCTCTCTCTCTCGCTCCCTCGCCGTCTCTCTCTCTCTCGCTCCCTCGCCGTCTCTCTCTCTCTCGCTCCCTCGCCGTCTCTCGCTCCCTCGCCGTCTCTCTCTCTCTCGCCGTCTCTCTCTCTCTCGCTCCCTCGCCGTCTCTCGCTCCCTCGCCCGTCTCTCTCTCGCTCCCTCGCCCGTCTCTCACTCTCTCGCTCCCTCGCCCGTCTCTCTCTCGCTCCCTCGCCCGTCTCTCTCTCTCTCGCTCCCTCGCCCATCTCTCTCTCTCTCGCTCCCTCGCCCGTCTCTCTCTCTCTCGCTCCCTCGACCGTCTCTCTCTCTCTCTCGCTCCCTCGCCCGTCTCTCTCTCTCTCGCTCCCTCGCCCGTCTCTCTCGCTCCCTCGCCCGTCTCTCTCTCTCTCGCTCCCTCGCCCGTCTCTCACTCTCTCGCTCCCTCGCCCATCTCTCTCTCGCTCCCTCGCCCGTCTCTCGCTCCCTCGCCCGTCTCTCTCTCGCTCCCTCGCCCGTCTCTCACTCTCTCGCTCCCTCGCCCGTCTCTCTCTCGCTCCCTCGCCCGTCTCTCGCTCCATCGCCTGTCTCTCTCTCGCTCCCTCGCCCGTCTCTCGCTCCCTCGCCCCTCTCTCGCTCCCTCGCCCGTCTCTCTCTCTCTCTCGCTCCCTCGCCCGTCTCTCTCTCTCTCTCGCTCCCTCGCCGTCTCTCTCTCTCTCGCGCCCTCGCCCGTCTCTCTCTCTCTTGCGCCCTCGCCCGTCTCTCTCTCGCTCCCTCGCCGTCTCTCTCTCTCTCGCTCCCTCGCCGTCTCTCTCTCTCTCGCTCCCTCGCCGTCTCTCGCTCCCTCGCCGTCTCTCGCTCCCTCGCCGTCTCTCTCTCTCTCGCTCCCTCGCCGTCTCTCGCTCCCTCGCCGTCTCTCTCTCTCTCGCTCCCTCGCCGTCTCTCTCTCTCTCGCTCCCTCGCCGTCTCTCGCTCCCTCGCCGTCTCTCTCTCTCTCGCTCCCTCGCCGTCTCTCGCTCCCTCGCCCGTCTCTCTCTCGCTCCCTCGCCCGTCTCTCACTCTCTCGCTCCCTCGCCCGTCTCTCTCTCTCTCGCTCCCTCGCCCGTCTCTCTCTCTCTCGCTCCCTCGCCCGTCTCTCTCTCTCTCGCTCCCTCGCCCGTCTCTCTCTCTCTCGCTCCCTCGACCGTCTCTCTCTCTCTCTCGCTCCCTCGCCCGTCTCTCTCTCTCTCGCTCCCTCGCCCGTCTCTCTCGCTCCCTCGCCCGTCTCTCTCTCTCTCGCTCCCTCGACCGTCTCTCACTCTCTCGCTCCCTCGCCCATTCTCTCTCTCGCTCCCTCGCCCGTCTCTCACTCTCTCGCTCCCTCGCCCGTCTCTCTCTCGCTCCCTCGCCCGTCTCTCTCTCTCTCGCTCCCTCGCCGTCTCTCGCTCCCTCGCCGTCTCTCTCTCTCTCGCTCCCTCGCCCGTCTCTCTCTCTCTCGCTCCCTCGCCCGTCTCTCTCTCTCTCGCTCTCTCGCCCGTCTCTCTCTCTCTCTCGCTCCCTCGCCCGTCTCTCTCGCTCCCTCGCCCGTCTCTCTCTCTCGCTCCCTCGCCCGTCTCTCACTCTCTCGCTCCCTCGCCCATTCTCTCTCTCGCTCCCTCGCCCGTCTCTCACTCTCTCGCTCCCTCGCCCGTCTCTCTCTCGCTCCCTCGCCCGTCTCTCTCTCTCTCGCTCCCTCGCCCGTCTCTCTCTCTCTCTCGCTCCCTCGCCCGTCTCTCTCTCTCGCTCACTCGCCCGTCTCTCTCTCGCTCCCTCGCCCGTCTCTCTCTCTCTCGCTCCCTCGCCCGTCTCTCACTCTCTCGCTCCCTCGGCCATCTCTCTCTCGCTCCCTCGCCCGTCTCTCGCTCCCTCGCCCGTCTCTCTCTCGCTCCCTCGCCCGTCTCTCACTCTCTCGCTCCCTCGCCCGTCTCTCTCCCTCGCCCGTCTCTCTCTCGCTCCCTCGCCCGTCTCTCACTCCATCGCCTGTCTCTCTCTCGCTCCCTCGCCCGTCTCTCGCTCCCTCGCCCCTCTCTCGCTCCCTCGCCCGTCTCTCTCTCGCTCCCTCGCCCGTCTCTCTCTCGCTCCCTCGCCCGTCTCTCTCTCTCTCTCGCTCCCTCGCCCGTCTCTCTCTCTCTCTCTCGCTCCCTCGCCCGTCTCTCTCTCGCGCCCTCGCCCGTCTCTCTCTCTCTCGCTCCCTCGCCCGTCTCTCTCTCTCTCTCTCGCGCCCTCGCCCGTCTCTCTCTCTCTCGCTCCCTCGCCCGTCTCTCTCTCTCTCGCTCCCTCGCCCGTCTCTCTCTCGCGCCCTCGCCCGTCTCTCTCTCGCGCCCTCGCCCGTCTCTCTCTCTCTCGCTCCCTCGCCCGTCTCTCTCTCTCGCTCCCTCGCCCGTCTCTCTCTCTCGCTCCCTCGCCCGTCTCTCTCTCGCGCCCTCGCCCGTCTCTCTCTCGCGCCCTCGCCCGTCTCTCTCTCGCGCCCTCGCCCGTCTCTCTCTCGCGCCCTCGCCCGTCTCTCTCTCGCGCCCTCGCCCGTCTCTCTCTCGCGCCCTCGCCCGTCTCTCTCTCGCGCCCTCGCCCGTCTCTCTCTCGCGCCCTCGCCCGTCTCTCTCTCGCGCCCTCGCCCGTCTCTCTCTCGCGCCCTCGCCCGTCTCTCTCTCGCGCCCTCGCCCGTCTCTCTCTCTCTTGCTCCCTCGCCCGTCTCTCTCTCGCTCCCTCGCCGTCCTTCTCTCTCTCGCTCCCTCGCCGTCTCTCTCTCTCTCGCTCCCTCGCCGTCTCTCTCTCTCTCGCTCCCTCGCCGTCTCTCTCTCTCTCGCTCCCTCGCCGTCTCTCTCTCTCTCGCTCCCTCGCCGTCTCTCGCTCCCTCGCCGTCTCTCTCTCTCTCGCCGTCTCTCTCTCTCTCGCTCCCTCGCCGTCTCTCGCTCCCTCGCCCGTCTCTCTCGCTCCCTCGCCCGTCTCTCTCGCGCCCTCGCCCGTCTCTCACTCTCTCGCTCCCTCGCCCGTCTCTCTCTCGCTCCCTCGCCCGTCTCTCTCTCTCTCGCTCCCTCGCCCGTCTCTCTCTCTCTCGCTCCTCGCCCGTCTCTCTCTCTCTCGCTCCCTCGCCCGTCTCTCTCTCTCTCGCTCCCTCGACCGTCTCTCTCTCTCTCTCGCTCCCTCGCCCGTCTCTCTCTCTCTCGCTCCCTCGCCCGTCTCTCTCGCTCCCTCGCCCGTCTCTCTCTCTCTCGCTCCCTCGCCCGTCTCTCACTCTCTCGCTCCCTCGCCCATCTCTCTCTCGCTCCCTCGCCCGTCTCTCGCTCCCTCGCCCGTCTCTCTCTCGCTCCCTCGCCCGTCTCTCACTCTCTCGCTCCCTCGCCCGTCTCTCTCTCGCTCCCTCGCCCGTCTCTCGCTCCATCGCCTGTCTCTCTCTCGCTCCCTCGCTCGTCTCTCGCTCCCTCGCCCCTCTCTCGCTCCCTCGCCCGTCTCTCTCTCGCTCCCTCGCCCGTCTCTCTCTCTCTCTCGCTCCCTCGCCGTCTCTCTCTCTCTCGCGCCCTCGCCCGTCTCTCTCTCTCTTGCGCCCTCGCCCGTCTCTCTCTCGCTCCCTCGCCGTCTCTCTCTCTCTCGCTCCCTCGCCGTCTCTCTCTCTCTCGCTCCCTCGCCGTCTCTCGCTCCCTCGCCGTCTCTCGCTCCCTCGCCGTCTCTCTCTCTCTCGCTCCCTCGCCGTCTCTCGCTCCCTCGCCGTCTCTCTCTCTCTCGCTCCCTCGCCGTCTCTCTCTCTCTCGCTCCCTCGCCGTCTCTCGCTCCCTCGCCGTCTCTCTCTCTCTCGCCGTCTCTCTCTCTCTCGCTCCCTCGCCGTCTCTCGCTCCCTCGCCGTCTCTCGCTCCCTCGCCGTCTCTCTCTCTCTCGCTCCCTCGCCGTCTCTCGCTCCCTCGCCGTCTCTCTCTCTCTCGCTCCCTCGCCGTCTCTCGCTCCCTCGCCGTCTCTCTCTCTCTCGCTCCCTCGCCGTCTCTCTCTCTCTCGCTCCCTCGCCGTCTCTCGCTCCCTCGCCGTCTCTCTCTCTCTCGCCGTCTCTCTCTCTCTCGCTCCCTCGCCGTCTCTCGCTCCCTCGCCGTCTCTCGCTCCCTCGCCGTCTCTCTCTCTCTCGCTCCCTCGCCGTCTCTCGCTCCCTCGCCGTCTCTCTCTCTCTCGCTCCCTCGCCGTCTCTCTCTCTCTCGCTCCCTCGCCGTCTCTCGCTCCCTCGCCGTCTCTCTCTCTCTCGCCGTCTCTCTCTCTCTCGCTCCCTCGCCGTCTCTCGCTCCCTCGCCGTCTCTCGCTCCCTCGCCGTCTCTCGCTCCCTCGCCGTCTCTCTCTCTCTCGCCGTCTCTCTCTCTCTCGCTCCCTCGCCCGTCTCTCACTCTCTCGCTCCCTCGCCCGTCTCTCTCTCGCTCCCTCGCCCGTCTCCTCTCTCGCTCCCTCGCCCGTCTCTCTCTCTCTCGCTCCCTCGCCCGTCTCTCTCTCTCTCGCTCCCTCGACCGTCTCTCTCTCTCTCTCTCGCTCCCTCGCCCGTCTCTCTCGCTCCCTCGCCCGTCTCTCTCGCTCCCTCGCCCGTCTCTCTCTCTCTCTCGCTCCCTCGCCCGTCTCTCTCTCTCTCGCTCCCTCGACCGTCTCTCTCTCTCTCGCTCCCTCGCCCGTCTCTCTCTCTCTCGCTCCCTCGCCCGTCTCTCTCTCTCTCGCTCCCTCGACCGTCTCTCTCTCTCTCTCGCTCCCTCGCCCATCTCTCTCTCGCTCCCTCGCCCGTCTCTCGCTCCCTCGCCCATCTCTCTCTCGCTCCCTCGCCCGTCTCTCGCTCCCTCGCCCGTCTCTCTCTCGCTCCCTCGCCCGTCTCTCACTCTCTCGCTCCCTCGCCCGTCTCTCTCTCGCTCCCTCGCCCGTCTCTCTCGCTCCATCGCCTGTCTCTCTCTCGCTCCCTCGCCCGTCTCTCGCTCCCTCGCCCCTCTCTCGCTCCCTCGCCCGTCTCTCTCTCGCTCCCTCGCCCGTCTCTCTCTCTCTCTCGCTCCCTCGCCGTCTCTCTCTCTCTCGCGCCCTCGCCCGTCTCTCTCTCTCTTGCGCCCTCGCCCGTCTCTCTCTCGCTCCCTCGCCGTCTCTCTCTCTCTTCGCTCCCTCGCCGTCTCTCTCTCTCTCGCTCCCTCGCCGTCTCTCGCTCCCTCGCCGTCTCTCGCTCCCTCGCCGTCTCTCGCTCCCTCGCCGTCTCTCGCTCCCTCGCCCGTCTCTCGCTCCCTCGCCGTCTCTCGCTCCCTCGCCGTCTCTCGCTCCCTCGCCGTCTCTCGCTCCCTCGCCGTCTCTCGCTCCCTCGCCGTCTCTCGCTCCCTCGCCGTCTCTCTCTCTCTCGCTCCCTCGCCGTCTCTCTCTCTCTCGCTCCCTCGCCGTCTCTCGCTCCCTCGCCGTCTCTCTCTCTCTCGCTCCCTCGCCCGTCTCTCGCTCCCTCGCCCGTCTCTCGCTCCCTCGCCGTCTCTCGCTCCCTCGCCGTCTCTCGCTCCCTCGCCGTCTCTCGCTCCCTCGCCCGTCTCTCGCTCCCTCGCCGTCTCTCGCTCCCTCGCCGTCTCTCGCTCCCTCGCCGTCTCTCGCTCCCTCGCCGTCTCTCTCTCTCTCGCTCCCTCGCCGTCTCTTGCTCCCTCACCCGTCTCTCGCTCCCTCGCCGTCTCTCGCTCCCTCGCCGTCTCTCGCTCCCTCGCCGTCTCTCGCTCCCTCGCCGTCTCTCGCTCCCTCGCCCGTCTCTCTCTCGCTCCCTCGCCCGTCTCTCGCTCCCTCGACCCTCTCTCGCTCTCTCGACCCTCTCTCTCTCGCTCCCTCGCCCGTCTCTCTCTCGCTCCCTCGCCCGTCTCTCTCTCGCTCCCTCGCCCGTCTCTCGCTCCCTCGACCCTCTCTCGCTCTCTCGACCCTCTCTCTCTCGCTCCCTCAACCCTCGCTCCCTCGCCCCTCTCTCTCGCTCCCTCGCCCCTCTCTCTCTCGCTCCCTCGCCCCTCTCCCTCGCTCCCTCGCCCGTCTCTTGCTCCCTCGACCCTCTCCCTCGCTCCCTCTCCCCTCTCTTTCGCTCCCTCGCCCCCTCTCTCTCTCCCTCGCCCGCCTCTCTCTCTCGCTCCCTCGCCCGTCCCTCTCCTCATCTCTCTCACATCTTTTTCTCCCGTGCTCTGTCTCTTCCCCTGTTTACACCTCCTATTTTTCTCTCTTTCCTGATTGTTCACCAGCACACTGTCCCTTTTTCACCTGTGTTTTTTCTCTCTCCGTGCCTTTTTCACCCATCAGTTTTTTCACCCATCAGTTTTCTGCTTTTATCGTTACCTCTTTCACTCGCATTTTCCTTTTGTTACTCTATTTCTCGCTCTTTCTCTCTTGGAGTTATGTCCCTCTGTGTGCTAATTTTAGCGTCCTGGTTAACCTATTCCCATCTCTCTTCACTACTTTACAACTCATTCAGCTATCTGTTTTAATCACAGGAATTTGATGGAGACGCATTAACCAGCCTGCTAAAAATAGCACTTCACTCATTTCTCTCTCGATTATATTTGCTCATCCCCATTTCTCTGTTGGTCTGGCTCTCTCTCCATTCGCTCATCTCACTCTTTCTGTCTCTTCTTTGCCTTTGTTCTGTGTTTTTCACTCTAGCGCAGACTTATCAACATTTTCCATTTTAATTTTTAATAAAAACAGTCAGGCCAAAATGACTCGCTGATATTCTTGCAGCAGGGCTCAAGGTACTTGTGTCAAATTCCTCTGTCGCTATTTTAATGGGGTTAACGAGTTTTAAATAACCCTCCCTCGAAGTCGCAGTGCGATGAGTTTGATATAAGCTTGTTAAACATCTGTGCAATAAGATTTCTACACGCCTGTTAACAGCTTTAGTTGTGATGTGTGCTCAGGGCCCTCCCTTAAACACTCAGACAGCTTTACCTCAGAGCACTAAAATCATTTTTCAGACACAGCATCAGTCTGACTGCATCAGGCTGGCAACCAATTTCTTTTATTGACCCAAGTTGTCTAAACGACTTGTTAAATCACAGAAAACAAGACCTTGGCAAAGGGATTTGGGCAGTGAAATATAAAGCAGGAGGAAAATTGGATTGTCTAAATAATGACTTAGATCGTTGTTTCCTGGTAACAATCAGAATCTCTCGCGCTCTTTTCTCTCTCTCTCGCGCTCTGTCTCTCTCTCTCGCGCTCTTGTCTCTCTCTCTCGCGCTCTGTCTCTCTCGCGCTCTGTCTCTCTCTCTCTCACGCTGTCTCTCTCTCGCGCGTTGTCTCTCTCGCGCGCGCTGTCTCTCTCTCTCGCGCGCTGTCTCTCTCGCGCTCTTGTCTCTCTCTCTCGCGCTCTTGTCTCTCTCTCTCGCGCTCTTGTCTCTCTCTCTCGCGCGCTGTCTCTCTCTCTCGCGCTCTTGTCTCTCTCTCTCGCGCTCTTGTCTCTCTCTCTCGCGCTCTTGTCTCTCTCTCTCGCGCGCTGTCTCTCTCTCTCGCGCTCTTGTCTCTCTCTCTCGCGCTCTTGTCTCTCTCTCTCGCGCTCTTGTCTCTCTCTCTCGCGCTCTTGTCTCTCTCTCTCGCGCTCTTGTCTCTCTCTCTCTCGCGCGCTGTCTCTCTCTCTCGCGCTCTTGTCTCTCTCGCGCTCTTGTCTCTCTCTCTCGCGCTCTTGTCTCTCTCGCGCTCTTGTCTCTCTCTCTCGCGCGCTGTCTCTCTCTCGCGCTCTTGTCTCTCTCTCGCGCTCTTGTCTCTCTCTCGCGCTCTTGTCTCTCTCTCGCGCGCTGTCTCTCTCTCTCGCGCTCTTGTCTCTCTCTCTCGCGCTCTTGTCTCTCTCTCTCGCGCTCTTGTCTCTCTCTCTCGCGCTCTTGTCTCTCTCGCGCTCTTGTCTCTCTCTCTCGCGCTCTTGTCTCTCTCTCTCGCGCCCTGTCTCTCTCGCGCTCTTGTCTCTCTCTCTCGCGCTCTGTCTCTCTCGCGCTCTTGTCTCTCTCTCTCGCGCTCTTGTCTCTCTCGCGCTCTTGTCTCTCTCTCTCGCGCTCTTGTCTCTCTCTCTCGCGCTCTGTCTCTCTCTCTCGCGCTGTCTCTCTCTCGCGCTGTCTCTCTCTCGCGCTGTCTCTCTCTCGCGCTGTCTCTCTCGCGCGCTGTCTCTCTCGCGCGCTGTCTCTCTCGCGCGCTGTCTCTCTCGCGCGCTGTCTCTCTCGCGCGCTGTCT
>NC_091992.1:11749901-11752401 GCF_044704955.1 Pristiophorus japonicus | reverse complement strand
CCCCTCTCTCTCTCTCGCGCGCGCTCCCTGTCTCTCTCTCTCGCGCGCGCTCCCTGTCTCTCTCTCTCTCGCGCGCGCTCCCTGTCTCTCTCTCTCGCACGCGCTCCCTGTCCCCCTCTCTCTCTCGCGCGCGCGCTCCCTGTCTCTCTCTCTCTCTCACTCTCGCACGCGCTCCCTGTCTCTCTCTCTCTCTCTCGCGCACGTCCCTGTCTCTCTCTCTCTCTCTCTCGCGCGCTCCCTGTCTCTCTCTCTCTCTCTCTCTCTCTCGCGCGCGCGTCCTTTCTCTCTCTCTCTCTCGCGCGCGCTCCCTGTCTCTCTCTCTCTCTCGCGCGCGCGCTCCCTGTCTCTCTCTCTCTCGCGCGCGCGCTCCCTGTCTCTCTCTCTCTCTCGCGCGCGTCCCTGTCTCTCTCTCTCTCTCTCTCTCGCACGCTCACTGTCTCTCTCTCTCTCGCGCGCGCGCGTGCTCCCTGTCTCTCTCTCTCTCTCTCTCTCTCTCGCACGCTCACTGTCTCTCTCTCTCTCGCGCGCGCGCATGCTCCCTGTCTCTCTCTCTCTCTCTCTCTCTCGCGCGCGCGCTCCCTGTCTCTCTCTCTCTCGCGCGCGCGCTCCCTGTATCTCGCGCGCGCTCCCTGTCTCTCTCTCTCTCGCGCGCGCACGCTCCCTGTCTCTCTCTCTCTCGCGCGCGCGTCCTTTTTCTCTCTCTCTCTCGCGCGCGCTCCCTGTCTCTCTCTCTCTCTCTCTCTCTCTCGCGCGCGCGCTCCCTGTCTCTCTCTCTCTCTCTCGCGCGCGTCCCTGTCTCTCTCTCTCTCTCTCTCTCTCTCGCCCGCGCTCCCTGTCTCCCTCTCGCTCTCTCTCTCTCGCGCGCGCTCCCTGTCTCTCTCTCTCTCGTGCGCGCTCCCTGTCTCTTTCTCTCTCTCTCGCGCGCGCGCACTCCCTGTCTCTCTCTCTCGCGCGCATTCCTTGTCTCGATCTCTCTCGCGCGCTCCCTGTCTCTCTCTCTCTCTCGCGCGCGCGATCTCTGTCTCTCTCTCTCTCTCGCGCGCGCTCCCTGTCTCTCTCTCTCTCGCGCGCGCGCTCTCTGTCTCTCTCTATCGCACGCGCGATCCCTGTCTCTATCTCTCACGCGCGCTCCCTGTCTCTCTCTCTCTCTCTCTCTCTCGCGCGCGCGCGCTCCCTGTCTCTCTCTCTCTCTCGCGCGCGCTCTCTGTCTCTCTCTCTCGCACGCGCGCTCCCTGTCTCTCTCTCTCTCTCACGCGCGCTCCCTGTCTCTCTCTCTCTCGCGCGCGCTCCCTGTCTCTCTCTCTCGCACGCGCTCCCTGTCCCCCTCTCTCTCTCTCGCGCGCGCTCCCTGTCTCTCTCTCTCGCGCGCGCTCCCTGTCTCTCTCTCTCTCGCGCGCGCTCCCTGTCTCTCTCTCTCGCACGCGCTCCCTGTCCCCCTCTCTCTCTCGCGCGCGCGCTCCCTGTCTCTCTCTCTCTCTCACTCTCGCACGCGCTCCCTGTCTCTCTCTCTCTCTCGCGCGCGCTCTCTGTCTCTCTCTCTCTCTCACGCGCGCTCCCTGTCTCTCTCTCTCTCGCGCGCGCTCCCTGTCTCTCTCTCGCGCACGCGCTCCCTGTCCCCCTCTCTCTCTCGCACGCGCTCCCTGTCTCTCTCTCTCTCGCGCGCGCGCTCCCTGTCTCTCTCTCTCTCTCACTCTCGCACGCGCTCCCTGTCTCTCTCTCTCTCTCGCGCGCGCTCTCTGTCTCTCTCTCTCTCTCTCACGCGCGCTCCCTGTCTCTCTCTCTCTCGCGCGCGCTCCCTGTCTCTCTCTCGCGCACGCGCTCCCTGTCCCCCTCTCTCTCTCGCACGCGCTCCCTGTCTCTCTCTCTCTCGCGCGCGCTCCCTGTCTCTCTCTCTCTCTCGCGCGCGCTCACTGTCTCTCTCTCTCTCTCTCTCTCTCTCTCTCTCGCGCGCGCTCCCTGTCTCTCTCTCTCTCTCTCGCGCGTGCTCCCTGTCTCTCTCTCTCTCTCTCTCTCGCGCGCGCTCCCTGTCTCTCTCTCTCTCGCGCGCGCGCTGCCTGTCTCTCCCTCTCACTCTATCGCGCGCTCCCTGTCTCTCTCTCTCTCTCTCTCGCGCGCCCACTCCCTGTCTCTCTCTCTCTCGCGCGCGCTCCCTGTCTCTCTCTCTCTTTCTCTCTCTTTCGCGCGCGCTCCCTGTCTCTCGCGCGCGCTCACTGTCTCTCTCTCTCTTTCTCTCTCTTGCGCGCGCGCTCCCTGTCTCTCTCTCTCTCGCGCGCGCGCGCTCACTGTCTCTCTCTCTCTCTCGCGAGCGCTCCCTGTCTCTCTCTCTCTCTCTCTCTCTCTCGCGCGCGCTCCCTGTCTCTCTCTCTCTATCGCGCTTGCCCTCCCTGTCTCTCTCTCTCTCGCGCGCGCGCTCCCTGTCTCTCTCTCTCTCTCGCGAGCGCTCCCTGTCTCTCTCTCTCTCTCTCTCTCTCTCTCTCTCTCGCGCGCGCGCTCCCTGTCT